>NC_134354.1:39779125-39814125 GCF_048569485.1 Anomaloglossus baeobatrachus | reverse complement strand
TACAAATTTTCTCATATCCAATTTCTACTTCTCCATAGCAGGAGAAACGTAGGCTTTATGAGGTCCATCCCTAGATGTTTTTTCCATTTGTCCTACAATAATAAATTGAGACTACTGAAGAAACAGATATACTATGGAAAGAATTTTTAAAGGTCCTACCTCAGACTTTCCGAAAAGAGAATATTTATTTTCTTTCCATTTCTTTTAGAAAATACATCGACAAAGATAATTATTGTTATATTTTCCTGAATGCATGGAGGAAATTTTGGCCGGAGGAGAACAGCAATGTCTAGAGCCTTGACTCTGTCTTTCCATCAGAGACTCATTGTCCCTGTTGACATCAGCACGTTCATGTTTTACGTGGAGCAGCTCTGAAGGAGTTTTACTATGTGTATTTTATAGATGGATTTATTGGTTCCAACCTTGACTAACCAATACAAGATGGTTATTAGAACGATCCTGTGACCCCGTAAGAGCAATGTATTCTTTTCCAGTAGATCATATAATTTAAGTACAGTTAGGTTCTCCTTACGTCAGCAGAGGGGGTTGTAGTGGTCATCAGATGCCATGGGGTGGTCTTCAAATAATAAATAGTCACCACGAGCTGGATATGTGGGATTTAGGTCCAGTAATTACTAAAGTTCATCGCACTTCTAGGTTAGGTCTAACAGTAGAGTAGGTTGGTCTAGTCATTAATGACCATGTCCATCTTCACAAGTAAATGTTTCGAATTTTCTTTATGGAATGAAAATTAAAAAATGTTGCCACAGATATTTGTTAAAAAATGTTCCTAAAAGTTTTGTTTTCCTATGACTACATCCCAAGGTGAAAGATAACAAATGCTACTTAGATTGATCCTGCAGTCATATTTTTTACTATCCTGTCCCTCGCCTGATAGTGGTGAAGTCTGGACCGCCAATGTAGCCCTGACTCCTATGTAGCCCTGGTCTAGTACCCCCTCTCCCCGACCGCAGAAGAGGGTGAGGACAGGAGATATGAACCCCACATAAATCAACAGACAGGGGAAAACCAAAGTTCAAACTCACTACATGCACACACAGGGGAGAAGAGAAGAAATGTTCAGGGAATATCAAAATACAGGTAGGAAATATAGCAACGACAAGCACACCCACTAGCGTACAACTGTTCATCAATAACTAGATCACCATACAGAAGGACCGATATTGCTGGAGCAAAGCAAGAGCTATATTCGGAATGTGAGGCCAAGTTCCACCATTCTTATGAGGCAGAGGCGGCTGTGATAAGACATCAGTAACCTGTGACCCCAGCAGCCATTCACCAGCCGACAGAAATTAACTCTTGCTAAACCGATGACCAGAGAGCACTAAACAGTCGACACCTGATTCTGTCTGAGCAACTAAGAAACATCATGTTGCCTGCCAGACTTTGCAATGGGAACAGAGTCTGTTATTGCCATGACACCTAGTGAGTGAAGGGCAGAACACCACATGACAGGAAGGTGCAGGACCTTAATAGTAAGTGTGATTGTGAATTGATTGATCTGAGATATATATTGCAGCACAACACCTTAATAGCTGCCTTGTTTTTATTATTTTAAATCACTGGAAACAAAAAAGCTAATTTTTCTGAATAAAAATCTTGAAACCAAGGCTTGTGTGTCATTAAAAGTGTGCTTCTTTGGCTTGTGAGAAGGACAAGCTATATTTTTTTTTAACTTGAAGAAAAAAAAATTGTCTATAACCCAAAAATTTTAATACAACTGTCTACCACACACTTTGTTGTTGTAATAGTCCAATAACACACCTGTACACACCACCGAATACAGCAGTCTCTTACTGGTGCTCGCTTTTGGGACGTGAACCTGCTTAGCACCACCCTTATAGCTTCTTCAGTTTGCTCCTCTATTGTGCAAGCACCAGCAAGGCAGGCACCGCCACAAAAAAATGGGATAATTTTTGGACCGTTTTCACAATACAAGTAGCCTAAAAGGTCTATTACTCCAGTATGTCGTTAAATAGACTGATAGTTATTCGTGATGTCAACCTCTGGGGTAATTTGCACACTACGACATCGCAGGTACAATGTCGGTGGGGTTAAATCGAAAGTGACGCACATCCGGCGTCGCTGTTGACATCGGACTATGTGAATCCTTTTTACTACGATTAACGAGCGCAAAAGCGTCGAAATCGTATGATCGGTGTTGCGTCGGTCATTTCCATAATTTCGGAAGTACCGATGTTACGATGTTGTTCCTCGTTCCGGCGGTAGCACACATCGCTGTGTAAGAAGCCGCAGGAGCGAGGAACATCTCCTTACCTGCATCCTGGCTGCAATGAGGAAGGAAGGAGGTGGGCGGGATGTTTACGTCCCGCTCATCTCCGCCCCCCTGCTTCTATTGGCCGCCTGTCGTGTGACGTCGCTGTGACGCTGCATGACCCGCCTCTTAGGAAGGAGGCTGTTCACCGGCCAGAGCGACGTCGCAGGGCAGGTAAGTCCATGTGAAGCTGCCGTAGCGATAATTTTTGCTACGGCAGCTATCACAAGATATTGCAGCTGCGACGGGGGCGGGGACTATCGCGCTCGGCATCACAGCATCGGCTAGCGATGTCGTAGTGTGCAAAGTACCCCTTAGGCTTTGTTGATGTTAAAGACCTCAAAAGAAGTTCAATACAGTCTTCCAAGTATTATACATCTATTTTCCGTGCTCTTACAGGCTTTGCAGACCAAATCAGATTTTTACTTTCAATTCCCTGACCTGTATTTTTAAAGATCATTATCACCAAAGGGTTAATGGTGGCGACACATTACTCTTTTTGTTGCTCATTGACAATACACAAACCTTGGCTACATACACAGATTTTGGCTGAATTGGCCTACTGTTTGATGTTATGGTGGACCATGTGTTTGTCACGGGTGTGTCACGGGTAACAGACAGTCATGTGGTTTCTGGCCATTGAAGATACAGCATTTGGCTGGGCAAAATGCTCCCTGACTTTCCATTGTTCCTGCTGTCAGTATTCATTGCTATAGGTAGCTTTCCTGTTGGATTTTCATCTCTCCCCTTTTGGACCCAGCAGGTGCTCGCCTTCCACCCAGCTTCTGAGTGCTTAACCCCTTAACGACCCATGACGTACTAGATACATCATGGATCGTGTCCCGGTAAGCCCCGCCCCCTGCCGCCGGCAGGCGGCGGCGAGACGCGCACATATCAGCTGTTATCAACAGCTGATATGTGTGCCTGCCATTAACCCCTTACATTTCGCTGCCAAAGTCTTGGCAGCGATATGTATATGGGCGCCGCCATGACAGTGACTTACCCCGCCCCCACCGGAAGTCACGTGACATGATCACGTGACTTTCGGCAGTTGCCATGGTAGCACAGGGTCATGTGATGACGCCTGTAGCTAACATGAGTCACTTCCTCTCAATGCCGGAATACAGCCGGCATTGAAAGTGAAGCAGCAAATCTGCAGTTCTCAGCTCTGTAGCTGAGATCTGCAGATAGTGCAGAGCGATCGGATTGCTGATTGCAATAGCCCCCTAGGGGGACTAGTAAAATAAAAAAAAAAAGTAAAAAAAAATAAAAAAAAAATAAAAGTTCAAATCACCCCCCTTTCACCCCATTGAAAATTAAAGGGTTAAAAAAATTAAAAATACACACATATTTGGTATCGCCACGTTCAGAAATGCCCGATCTATCAAAATATAAAATCAATGAATCTGATCAGTAAACGGCGTAGCGGCAAAAAAATTCCAAACGCCAAAATTACGTTTTTTGGTCGCTGCAAATTTTGCGCAAAATGCAATAACAGGCGATCAAAACGTAGCATCTGCGCAAAAATGGTACCGTTAAGAACGTCAGGTCGAGACGCAAAAAATAAGCCATCACTGAGCCTCAGATCCTGAAAAATGAGAACGCTACGGGTTTTGGAAAATGGCGCAAAACGTGCGCCACGTTTTTTGGACAAGCTTGTGAATTTTTTTTAACCCCTTAGATACAAGTAAACCTATACATGTTTGGTGTCTACAAACTCGCACCGACCTGAGGCATCATACCCACACATCAGTTTTACCATATAGTGAACACGGTGAATAAAATATCCCAAAAACTATTGTACAATCCCACTTTTTTTGCAATTTTTCCGCACTTGGAATTTTTTTGCCGTTTTCCAGTACACTATATGGTAAAACTTATGGTTTCATTTAAAAGTACAACTCGTCCCGCAAAAAACAAGCCCTTATATGGCAAGATTGATGGAAAAATAAAAAAGTTACGCCTCTCGGAAGAAGGGGAGCAAAAAACAAAAACGCAAAAACGGAAAGTGCCCGGGGGCTGAAGGGGTTATATACTCCTTCCTTCTTTGCTTGGCTGGTGCTGCTGATATTATTCAGTTCATTCCTCTATGGTATCGTTGCTGAAAACTTGTACCTGAGTCATCTGTGGAAAAGTAGTTCATGGTTTTTCAGCCATGTGTCCTCCTTGCGTCTTCCTTTAGAGTTTGGTGAGGCTGATGAAGAGCTCATCCCATCCGTTCTCTATCTAGGGGGCCCAGCACTAGGGATATCTAGGGTCAGGCATTCAGCTCCGTGCATAGGTGTGGAACCTATCTAGGGTGGTGAGGGACCTCAGGACCAGCAGTAGGTTTGGTCATTGGTCACGATCTTCCCTTCCCTAGACACAGAGTTTTTCTTCCCTTCCCTCATTCACTTCGGACTTCCCGTACCTAGCGTGACAGTGTTGCTTCGTATAGCAAAATCAGACATGCTGCAAGTGTGTCCGTGTTCCCAGGTGTTTCAGGAGAAATAATCTTTCGGTCAATAGTTATTCAATGTGTATGATAATCATTTATTAAGAAGACTATAGCATAATTGCCAAAATTCCAAATTTTGCCGGGATAATCCTGGGAACTAGGCAGCAAAAGGGGTCAGGGATCATGCAAAACTGAGCATGTTGGGCCCGTTAATGTTTGGTTTGGATGGGTCTCTGGTAAGGGGAGCTTACATGTCCCTAGTTTTTGGATAATGAAACGAAACGTTGAAACAGCACCTTGACTCCAGCACTAGAGCAATGGAGGGAACCGCGGCTTCAGACATCCTTGCTAGACTAACATGAGAATATTTTACAGTCGGAATCTCTTGGCGTTCAATGTAGCTGTCTTTACTTTCATCCGTCAGGTATAAATCAGTCTAGCTGTATCTTGTAGGACTAATTTACACATGAAACCACTCCAGAAAAAATAATGAACATAATAGTATGAATGATAGTGGAGTATATCACTCTTCTGAACAGTCTCCATATTCACTGACCACGTTATCGAGGAATGTTCATAAATCTTCTTCACGCGGATTACATTGACACTTTTTCTCTTGGGCAACCAGTTCGAAAAACACAAATCACCCAATTATCTGGATAATCCGACAGATGATGCAAAAACTTCTGAAACTTATTCAAAAATGTTTTCTCCTGGATTAGTGTCAAAAGAAACCTTTAGTAAGGAGAGATGTTCTACCAAGAAGAAGACATCACTTCTGGATCAACGTTGTAAAACTATATTTCAAGGCTAAAATTATGTAGAGAGCCAAATGTAGAGAGCCAAATGCAGCTCATCAATACGTTGTCATGTATGATGGAGAGTTTCGCTATACAAATCCGTCCTAGCCTCCATGAAGAGTGATCTAGTCAGTAATGTTCCATATCTGTTCTTCCGAAAGCCAAAAGCCACATCAGAAGGTATCATAACATACAAGATTGTTATTTTATTTCTCCCAATGAGAGCAATCAATCTATTTTCCACTGGATATGGCAGTACCAAACCTTTTTTTCTTTTATGTAAAGCCAGATACACGGTAAAGTCGGCCAAACTTGCCGATATCACAGGTCTAGCCAATGGTCAGGGGGAAGCAAATGATTGTCGAGGAAGTTAAGGATCTCGCATGTCACTTTGGACTGTTGATGGAGATGTCTGGCAGCGGCTCTCTCGTACAGAACACAGGAATGCTCATCAGAAGGAACAATCCTTTCCATGCGAAAAACCAGAGACATGGTTGTAGCTGCCGGTTGAACAATTGTTTGGCTTCCAGCCATCTAAAGAGTTTTGTTGGTTAACACTTTCTCAATCCCAATAGCTTTCCTGTGCAAAGGAATAGCAGCTATACTCACTTCCGGCACAGACGCCATTCCAACAATATTGGTGCCTGCTCTCCAAGGGCTTGTGTGACATTGCTTGCTGCCAATCAGTGGCTGCATCTATGGTGCCCCTGAGGTTTCAGATGCCACAGAATATTGGATCTGATTTAAGGTGCAATACTTATCCCGGGTAAGGAAGAGGTTAACCACTGGTTTTCACTTACACAACACACACATTTTAGGTACTTTCCCAGCTTAGCAGCCAGACACTGAAACTGGGCTAAAGGTGGTCACTATAACCACTGGTTTTTCCCAGCCACTGGTCAGTCATCAGGAAGGTGGGAGCAGCACAGGGAAAGTTTGAGAACACACAGCTTTTACCTCAGAATAGTCTGAGACTCAGAACGACACAGTCGCTATGGAGAGTGCTTAAGAGCTTCCATAGATAGGACTGGGCAGATTGGAAATAGCAGGGGACAACAGTGGAGGAGCTGGCTGACCGGTAGCTCCTCCGTGACGAAGGAAAAACATATTTGCCGAGGGGAGAGTTTCATTGCTCCCTTGGAACTGGCACAGTGCAGGGTGCAAAACTCTATGCTGGAATATACTTCATGTTGGACCACCAGATTCTGCCAGACAGGGGGATTCCACGTCCCTCTGGCCACCACAGATCCCAAAGCAGAGTGGCACATAGGGTCCGGAGTCGTGATTACAGTCAGGCCCTAGAGTGGATCCGTGCCACCTGCACATGGGACAGAAAATTTAAAACTGAACAGGGGTCCCCAAATACTTCAGGTCACGGAGATCCACACCATAAAGTGCAAGGAGGAAGGGCCCACAGACTACTGCACCGGTTGTGACCTTTGACGTACCAGGGATCGGCTGGAGTCCGGTGGAGACCGGCACCTCCAGGCAGCCCATGAACTCTGAGTAAAAGACTTGGAATGGCAACTTCTGTGTCACTCCTTCATTGCCATCGCCGTCGCCCCGCGCTTCGGCGCCAACGGCCACTACTACCCCATCATCGTCCCTAGGGCCTAGCTTCACCTACATGAAGCTGAACTATCCTAGCTGCGACACCACCCACCCCAGAGGACAGCGACTGCAGCGGCGGCTAATCCCTGACCGCATACCGCAGGTGCCGAGACAAGAAAAATCCCAACATCCTCCCCCACCCATTCTCATCATCCCATTTTAGTGTACACCTCGGAGCCACGAAGCCGGGTAGGGCCACCCGTGACATCCCGAACCTGACATCAGCGACTCAGCGATGAGTATTGTTTAACCCCTGCCCCGTGGGTGTTACACATCCCTTTGACTTCCTTCGAACAAAACTGACACCTCAAAAATTCTATTCTATTGACACCTCAAAAGTGCTATTCTCAGACTTCCTCCAGATGTCAGTTACTTCCGAAGAAAGTGAGAGTGATGCTGCTGATTGGCTTCAGGACTTGTGACACACCAATGTCATGTGAGCCCCGGGAGAGCAGGCACTGACATTGCTGGACCTGCCCCTGCACCTGAAGTGACTATATCTCCTATTATTTTATATGGGGGAACTATGGTCATTGAGAAGGGGTTGTCTGAGTAGTATCTCTTCAGTATTTTTGTTTTATTTCAGTACTGGAATGGTGCTTTAAATGTAATTCTCCTGCCCCCTGTCTCATATTCACCCTCCGTTGGCTTCACCTTTTTTGACTACTTCTCTGGCCAGTCTCAGGCAATTTGTAACCTATCAGCAGCTGCAGTGTTTCATGGAGCACACTGGAAGTCACAACTCAATGCAACTCTATGAGAGCCTCGTTCTCTTGTTCTGGCTCTCATAGACTTGTATTGAAAGCTTGTGGTTTTGGACTATACTGTAATAATTAACAATGCCTCAGGGCTAAATGATGCCTGTAGTCTGGATAAACTTTGATTTGGTCACTCCAATTAGCAGGACCCAGGAAGACCCTGTTTTTCACCCTTCTCGCCCTAAGGAAAAACTGAAAATTTACCTTTAGCCCCCATTTTTTATTTTCACAAAGGTAACAGGAGAAAATGCCGTTTAATTTGTTGTGCGATTTCTCCTGAGCACACTGACACCTCATTTGTAGTGAGAAACTACTGTTTGGGCGCACAGCAGGGCTCGAAAGAGTTGCACCATTTGACTTTTGAAATGCAACATTAGCTGGAATAAATAGCGGATGCGATGTCGTGTTTCCAGAGCCCCTGATGTGCCTAAACAGTGAACTCCGGACAAGTGATCCCATTTTGGAAACTTGACCCCAGAAGGAATTTATCTAGAGGTGTGGTGAGCACCTTGAATCCCCAGGTGCTTTACAGAATTTTAGAACGTTGAGCTGTGGAAATAAAAAAAAAAAAAATCAAATTTTTCCTACAAAAATGTTGCTTTAGACTAAATGTTTTTATTTTCATGAGGGTAACAGAAGAAAACGCACGCTACAATTTGTTGTACATTTTTCCTGAGTATGCTGATACCCCATATGTGGTGGAAAACTACTGTTTGGGTGCACAGCATGGCTCAGAAGTGAATGAGCATTGTTTTGTCTGGAATAGATTGTGAATGCTATATCACATATGAAGAGCCCCTGACATGACAAAAAATCAGAAACCCCCACAAGTGACCCCATTTTGGAAACTACAAATCTCAATGAATTCATTAATTCATTTAGGGGATTAATGAGCCATTTTAACCCTCAGGCGATTCACAGAATTGTATAACATTGGGGTTAGTAAATGAAAATGACATTTTTTTCCACTAAAATGTTGCTTTGGCCCCAAGTTGTTCATTTTTAAAAGGGGTAGTGGGAGATACAAAACACCAAATTTGTTGTCTAATTTCTCCTACGTACGCCAATACCCCATATGTGGCTGAAAACTACTTTTGACAGTGCAAAGCTCAGAAAGGAAGGAGTGCCATATGGGACTTCAGATTTTGCTGGAATGGTTTATGGGTGTCAAGTCACATTCGCAGAACCCCTGAGGTGCCAGAACAGCAGAAACCCCATAAGTGACCCCAAACTACATTTCGCAGTGAATTATCTTGAGGTGCAGTGAGCATATATTGACACCACAGGTGTATCACAGAATTATATACCATTGGATGGTGAAAACAAATTTTATAACACAAAATTTTGGTTTTGCCTGAGGAAACTGAAAAAAAATGGCCCCAAAATTTGACACGATTTTTGCTGAATTTGAAAATACCCCATATGTGACTGTATAGCATTGCTTAGCCACACGTCGAGACTCAGGACGGAAAGAGCGCTATTTCATTCTTGGAGTACAAATTTTCATACAATAGTTTGTGGACTCAATATATAGAGCCCCTAAGGGCCAGAAGTGCAAAAGACCCCATCATGTGACCTCATTTTGGAAATGACACCCCTCTACGAATGTATCTACAGTTGTACAGATGATTTTATTCCATGGATGTTTTCCAGAAACAAGCAGAAATGGATGTTGCTGTGTGAAAATTGCAAATCTACCACTGTATTATCCGCTGACGACTTCACCGGCGCCACATGTGAGCCAGCACAATCATAGTGTTGTACACGTACGGCGCCGTGCATGTATGGCAGATGTCGTGAAGGGGTTAAAAATAAAAACAGAAATCTTGCTTTTTTAGACTCAAACTTCGTGTTGTTTCAGGAAACAACACATGTACAGAGACACAAATGTCAGACTCCAACCCTAACCCTAATGCGTGTGTGCAAAGGACATTAAAAGGCTGGGGGAGTAGTGATTGGTGTATCCTATGAAATCATTGTGATCTTGCCTCTGATGATAAGGAGCCTGTAGAAAACATTTTCTGATAGGACAGGAAGCCTAAGTGGCATGATTACTAATCGCAAGTTTACTAATTTTGCTTTATTTTAATAAAAAAATAATATTAAAAATAAAAAACATTGGCAACTTTTTTTTTAATACGTGAACTTGATTTAAACAACTAGTAGTGATGGGCCAATAGTGAAATATTCGGGCTTAAATAATTTGTCTCTAATATTTACTATTTGTAATATTTGTCAGGAATAACGAATCTAATGCATATCAATGGGAAATTCGATGAATATCTGGCCGGGCTGTAAAAATGATGAAATTAACGGAAAAGTGTTGAAATTAAATGGGAGCAGCATGGGGAAAATGCCTGGGTGGGAATCTTTGAAACACAGGTTGCTTCTGGGAGCAATGTTGTCAGAGTATTACGCCACTTTGACCACCTACGGTCCCTTGTCTATTTGTGATAACCAGTGCGGGTAAAGTAGAAAGCTGTGGGATGCAGCCCACAGCTGTGTGCTTTATCTTGGCTGGGTATAAAAACTAGAGGCACCCCTCATAACATCTTCATTTAAATTATTTAAATAAAAAAATTAAGAAAACGAAATGGGCTCCTGCCAATTTTTGATAACCAGCACACGTTTAGCAGACAGCTGGGGGCTGGTATTCTCAGGCTGGGGAGACCCATGGTTATTGAGTGCTCCCCCGCCTAAAAATAACAGCCTGCAGCCACCCTACAATTGGCGCATCCATCAGATGTGCCAATTATGTCACTTTACCTTGCTCATCCTGACTATCCTGGTGCGGTGGTAATATGTAGAGTTGATGTCAGCTGTGATTTGTTAAAAATCCCAGGTGCTATCAAACCCTGAGTTTGTAATGGATTGTCACGGTGGTACTACAGTCCAATAGTCTGGCACTGAGTTCTAGACTTTAAGGTTCCTGGAATTCCCAGCTGTTGGGACACCTGAAGGCTGTGAACTCTTACTAGATCAGTAAGGATTCTGTTGAGTGCATACTTCTATGCTTTGGCAACATGATATAAGAGAAAAATTAGTAAGGTATGAATTGTCCATTCCCGCGTCCGAGCTCAGTAGTTCTTGGCATCTGCTCGGCTTTGTCAGACCAGCTCAACATTTCTGGTTCTAAACGTTCAACACCTCTGGTGAAACAAATTAGACTTGGTCTATGTTTTTAGTTAGACTTGGCCTATATTTTTGAAAAATCCCCAAACTGTTTTTTTTTTTAATTTAAGAAGAAAAATTTAGTCTCTAATATATTGGAGAAAGTTAAAGATAGGAGTTTGGGCGAGCAGTGTATGGTCCTGTCCGATAGGACCTCAGATCCTTTGTGGTGTACCACACACCATTAATGTGTCAGTGTCTGACATCGGCCCTGTGTACTGTAAGGTTTGTTTGTGTCTTCGGTCCTTTCTCTCGTACATGCTATCATGCCAGTGAATGAAGAATGGGTTTCCTCTAAGTGACAACTGCGCAAACTGATAAAGGTCTCTTGTTGACTTGTTATGTTCTCCTTATTCTTACTTTGTAACTTGGCCATAAATTTCACTGGGAGAAACGTTTTCGTTGAAAATCATGGGTGAGAACAATTCGCCCTGGAAGTGACTATTTTTCTTACCTCTTGGTCTTGGATCACTTTTGTTAAAGTTTTTTTGAGAGGGGGGGGATACGGTGTCTAGCCTAACAATGAAGGATGCAGCCTTTTTACGAGACATTGAACTTTTCACCTTCTGGGAACTTCTGGATGGCATCTTGTTGAAATTGAGGTCACATAAAGTGCTCCAGGGGTATCTCTGGGTACAACTAAAGCTCGCGTTATTGACTTCTATTGCCTGTGTCTTAATATGTAGCTGTTTGTAGCAATACATACTTCAATACCGCTATACCCTCTAATTATCCCTGGGGTCCAAATTTTCCTGATACAAGAATTGAGCTTGACATCCAAAAAGCTCGGTGGTCATGTAACAGGATGGAGCATCTATTTATATAACATTTTATATATACTATACTCTACTCTAAACTCTTCAAATAATACACTATGGGTCTGATTTATTACCGCACCTTTTTGTTTTTTTGGGGGTGTTTTTGTTGCCTGTTTTTCAGTGGAGTCTTATTCTTTTAGTTTGAGCCTTATTAAATACTATTTTATATGTTTAACCTGAAGAAGGTAACGAAACGCGCGTCGGAGGTGGGAAGCAGACACACGAGCCAGGAGATTATTGTTTAAGTAAGTGCACAGTATTAAGTGGGCAATAGGGCAATATATTATAGTGGTAAAAACGTATATAATTTGAAGTAAGCTGCTAAAATCAATAATGTATTATACAGTTAGGTCCAGAAATATTTGGACAGTGACACAATTTTCGCGAGTTGGGCTCTGCATGCCACCACATTGGATTTGAAATGAAACCTCTACAACAGAATTCAAGTGCAGATTGTAGCGTTTAATTTGAAGGTTTGAACAAAAATATCTGATAGAAATTGTAGGAATTGTACACATTTCTTTACAAACACTCCACATTTTAGGAGGTCAAAAGTAATTGGACAAATAAACCAAACCCAAAAAAAAATTTTTATTTTCAATATTTTGTAGCGAATCCTTTGGAGGCAATCACTGCCTTAAGTCTGGAACCCATGGACATCACCAAACGCTGGGTTTCCTCCTTCTTAATGCTTGGCCAGGCCTTTACAGCCGCAGCCTTCAGGTCTTGCTTGTTTGTGGGTCTTTCCGTCTTAAGTCTGGATTTGAGCAAGTGAAATGCATGCTCAATTGGGTTAAGATCTGGTGATTGACTTGGCCATTGCAGAATGTTCCCCTTTTTTGCACTCATGAACTCCTGGGTAGCTTTGGCTGTATGCTTGGGGTCATTGTCCATCTGTACTATGAAGCGCCGTCCGATCAACTTTGCGGCATTTGTCTGAATCTGGGCTGAAAGTATATCCCGGTACACTTCAGAATTCATCCGGCTACTCTTGTCTGCTGTTATGTCATCAATAAACACAAGTGACCCAGTGCCATTGAAAGCCATGCATGCCCATGCCATCACGTTGCCTCCACCATGTTTTACAGAGGATGTGGTGTGCCTTGGATCATGTGCCGTTCCCTTTCTTCTCCAAACTTTTTTCTTCCCATCATTCTGGTACAGGTTGATCTTTGTCTCATCTGTCCATAGAATACTTTTCCAGAACTGAGCTGGCTTCATGAGGTGTTTTTCAGCAAATGTAACTCTGGCCTGTCTATTTTTGGAATTGATGAATGGTTTGCATCTAGATATGAACCCTTTGTATTTACTTTCATGGAGTCTTCTCTTTACTGTTGACTTAGAGACAGATACACCTACTTCACTGAGAGTGTTCTGGACTTCAGTTGATGTTGTGAATGGGTTCTTCTTCACCAAAGAAAGTATGTGGCGATCATCCACCACTGTTGTCATCCGTGGACGCCCAGGCCTTTTTGAGTTCCCAAGCTCACCAGTCAATTCCTTTTGCAAAACCACACACCTGTAATCAACCCCAGACCTTTTAACTACTTCATTGATTACAGGTTAACGAGGGAGACGCCTTCAGAGTTAATTGCAGCCCTTAGAGACCCTTGTCCAATTACTTTTGGTCCCTTGAAAAAGAGGAGGCTATGCATTACAGAGCTATGATTCCTAAACCCTTTCTCCGATTTGGATGTGAAAACTCTCATATTGCAGCTGGGAGTGTGCACTTTCAGCCCATATTATATATATAATTGTATTTCTGAACATGTTTTTGTAAACAGCTAAAATAACAAAACTTGTGTCACTGTCCAAATATTTCTGGACCTAACTGTATTAGGCCAAGTTGGAGCTATTACAGGTGATATTTTATAGCAGTATAGACCACTTAATAGATTGTTTTAGTAAAGAATTTTTTTACCACTATTTAATTGAGATTGTTACAGGCACTAATATATATTCTATTTATTTTTGTGCTGTGTATTTAATATGTATCATTAATATTGTTGAAATCTATGGTTATTTATTGATGTTTATTACACATGTATTTATGAGAATTAATTTTTCAATATATTGGCTTTGTTTGCCTGATTCCACACTGGTGGTATTGTCCTTTTTTTATCATATTTTTATTTTTTTTTTTTAATTTTTGAATAAAAAATATTAAGTTTTAAAATTATACTATTGAAATGGTGTCTATTTGATTCACATTTTTTGGGGTCTTTGTGTAGACGGAGAATATTGAATCTATTTTTGATTAGATACTTCTATACCTCTATACCCTCTAATTATCCCTGGGGTCCAAATTTTCCTGATACAAGAATTGAGCTTGACGTCCAAAAAGCTCGGTGGTCATGTAATGCGATGGAGCGTCTATTTATATAACATTTTATTTTAAACACCACCAAAAAGGGGCAATAATAAATCAGATCCATAATGTATTATTTGAAGAGTTTAGAGTAGAGTATAGTAAATATACTCTACTCTAAACTCTTCAAATAATACATTATGGGTCTGATTTATTACCGCACCTTTTTAGTTTTTGGGGGTGTTTTCGTTGCCTGTTATTCAATGGAGTCTTATTCTTTTAGTTTGAGCCTTATTAAAGACTATTTTATATGTGTTCACCTTTTATGTTCACCATCATGGGTGAGGTTTAAGGTTTTCAGATGTGTACAGCCTCGGTGTAGTGATTTCTGTGGAAAAGCTTTGGCTGTCAGTATACTGGTAATGGGGGCTCGGGGTGTCACTATTGTGAAGAGTGAGAGCGCCTAAAGGTGGCTTGTGATCCTCTCTCGGAACCAATTGTGGCTCTCAAAGTCAGAAAGGTTGGGGACCACTGTGCTAGATACTAGTCTCCATATAGTTAGTGGTGTAAGAGGGTCTCCCTGTTAAATAAGCACCGCTTCCTCATAAAGTATTAAAGTGGGTTTCTGTGACGCCCTGGACACCCCAGGGGTCACAGGTCACTACACACACCACATACACCCCCACCCCAGTAAGGTACCATCAGTCAACAAAGACCTGATTGCCTCCCTCAGAGTCAGACAGGCACACCAGGTGGGCGGAGTCAGGTGGATAGATACGCCCCCCCGAGGAGTCTGCTGGCCTGAGACAGGATACACAAGCAGATGAAGATAGAGTTTGGAGATAGGAGTACAGTTCTGTGAGGGGCCTGGGTTGGAGCCTCGGACCCCTGATCAGTCAGGCAGGCAGACGGTAGTGGCCGCCTGCAGGAGACCGCGAATACGACTGGTGGAACCGTAAGGGACCGAGACAGGGTAGTGGCCCTGCTGGAACCGAACCGGGGAGCCAACTGGATACCGGAGCACCAGGCAGGGTACTGAGACCCCAAACTAGGCTATAAGCCACCACCATAGTCAAATCAACTGATTGCGGTCTGGACCTCAGGGGTTCATTCCCACCTAAGTCCCGATTGAAGGCAACAGCCCAAGCCGTCCGGATAAGTGCCACCGCCAAAGGCCAGAGATCCAAAGGGCCAGCGTCTGCGGGCAAACGGGTTCCTACGACACTTATACGCCGGGGAGCGGACTACCGGTGCCCAGGCACAGTAGTCAAGATACGCACACATGTGCAGGAGAAAGGCGGACATTGCCAACCCGACTGGAAAAGCTGCAGCCGGCTGCGGGCCCTGTTCATCACTCCGTTTGGTTTACCAGCAACTCCAGTGTCTTGTATCAGAGTGAGTAAATCAGTGCCATCAGGCACTGCACTGCGCTGCACCACAATACTGCCCCTGCAACCCGGCCCTCGCCAACCGGGCCCCGGGACCAACATCCCCTACCCACGGAGGGGTCAACACCTAGCTGCGCCACTACACCGCTCCCGGGAGTCCCCGTACCTTTACCGAAGCGGTGGTGTCCACAATCACCACAACCCGTGGGTGGCGGCACGAACTATAATTCCGAAACCAAAACTTCCGCGTCCACCGCGCGTAGCGCCAACCAACCAACCACCTTGCAGAGCGACGTGACCCCCGGGTCCGTGAGAGGCTTCAACCACCACCCGTAGAACACGAGCACGGATCCGAGCGGCTCAGCGGCCGCAGCCGAGGCCGCGGGGTGGTACATTTCCTCCAGAATGCCAATGGCTGCTGAGCTCTGCATAAGAAATGACTGAGATGACAAAGATCTCAATATCATGAAGTGAGCTTTGTCATCTTAGTTGCTGCATATGCAGAGTACAGCATCCTGTTACTAACTCATTTCAACTGCAGCGCTCTGCATAAGCAGTGATTGAGATTAGGGATGAGTGAACACTAAAATGTTCGAGTGCTTAGTACTCTGAGCAGGCTGGCTTGACTCGAGTAACGAGTATAATGGAAGTGCCCTACAGAGTTTTGCTCAAAACTCACGGACTGTCATGGTGGCATCAGACGCTGTTCACACTACAGATTCTGACACTCCACTCTATGATTTTACTGGTGTTTCTGAGTTACATAGGCAGACTCCGGTGTCAACCAGCTGTGTGCTCATTTATGGTCAGGATAGCAAGAGGTAATCTGGTTACCTTTGGGATCATATATTGTTGGAAACCTATCACATTTTCTCCCCACCTTTTTAAGATGGTGGAATCTATCTTCCCATGCTGACTATAGTTTATTACTGTGTTGTTCTGTGTGCTGTTGTGTCCCAGTCCTTCTGGTGATTATGTTGCGTGGTGCTTGGAGTTGTTGTAGAAGTTCCCCCATCATCTTGTTGTTTCCTCCGTGCTAGCCTTCTGGTGACCTCTAGGATCACATGTTGTGGGAAACCTACCACAGTTTCTCCCCACCTATTTTAAGACGGTGGAATATGTTTTCCTATGTCGTCTATAGTTTCTGCTTAACCGGTTTATGTGATGTGTGTCCTAGTTTGCTGGTGTTTATACTGCGTGCTTCTTGGGGTGTTGTGGAATTCTCTAATCATCTTGTTTCCTCCCTCTTATTTTCCTTCTTATCACTTGGCTAATACCTCTGTGTGAGTGTGCTGTGATATACAGTTTTGGTTTCCTCTGTTTGTCCATCTCTGTTGGTTTAATCTCACTCTTTTCCAGGTCCTCCCCTGGGGTAGGGGGAATTGGGTATAAGAACAGGGCTGGTCAGGAGCAGGGCCAGGAAAGTGGCTCAGACATCGTCACCTTCAGTGGTAACTCTGAGATCAGGGATAGCTAGGGTCCTCCTAGCTTGAAGACCAGTCTAGGAGACCCTGTCCCCAGCTTCCCCTATAATATCCGTGACAGGAAGTCAATGTGAAATTCGAGCATTTTTCCAAACAGGAGGCCTTGAGGGAGGCAGGAAGATCGCTGAAATTGATGGAAACAGTGCTCAAATGGAATGGGAACAGCATGGGGAGGACCCCTGGATGTTGTGGATAGTCCAAGTATGTCCATAGATGCTCTAGGAACATCATAAACTACATTTGATCTGCAGGGTTTATGTTTTAATAACAAATTGGTGAACAAGGGACAATATCTTGTCTTTCTTTCTCTCTTTTTATGTCTTTCAGGTTTCCAAGTTGGAGTACATCAGATTTGGTGAACTACTTTGGATCTGCATGGCTTTTTTTTTTAACCAGTTGGTGAACCAGGGCAAGAGTTGGAGTGTGTTTTTTTAAAAAATATAATATTTCGGTGTGTGTTTTTTTTACTTTTAATTTACTTGGTTAGTGATGGGGGTATCTGATAGACACCTCTCCATTACTAACACCAGGGTTTGATGCTGTGACACCCCTGACTATATCGGGGTTTCACAAGGGACTGTGTCGCGGGCGGGGAGGAGGGTGTCAGCACTGCGCTCACCCCTCTGCTCGAGTCCGGCTGCGGCTGCTCAGTGGTGGCTCGAGCGGTGGGCCGGATCCCGGGGGTTCTCGAGCGGCGCTCCTCGCCCGTGAGTGAAAGGGGGTTGTTGGGTGTGGGGATTGTTTATTGTCCGTGACGCCACCCACGGTAGTGGTGATTTGTAGCACCACCGCTGCTCAATATGGGGATCCCGGGAGTGGTGATGCGGAGCAGCCAGGTTATGTGTTGCCCCTCCGTGGGTAGGGGTTGGTGATCCCGGGGCCCAGTGATGGTGTGGAAGGTGCAGGGCCTGGTGGGCGCAGGGACACGGGGGCAGCGCTGTGCCTTGCGGCACTGTGGTACTCACTCAGCCTGAGACGTTGACACAGTTTTACGGTAAACCACACGGCTGGAAAGACGGTTCCCACGGACGGCTGCACTTGCTCTCCCAGTAGGTAACGGTGATGTCCCTTTGACCTGCACCTAGTGTTTCTGTGTTGGTAGCGATGGGTTCCCACCGGTAACCCGCTCCCCGGCTTGGATATGGGCCGGAGGAGCCCTACTTTGCCCGCAGACGCTGGCCCTGAGGAACTGGTGCCCTGGCGGTGGCGGTGTTCCTCCTTAATGGTTGGACTTTTGCCTTCAGTCGGGACTTGGTTGTTGGGGGATCGACGTCCCCTTCACTGACGGATTCGGCAAATTATGGCGACTCCTAGACTTGCCGGGGTCCGAGAGGCCCCTGCCCTGGTGCTGACTGTCCTTCGTATACTGCTCCAGACCGCCGGGCCACTACCCGTCCGCGGTCCTTCCAGCAACCTCCGAGCAGTCCCCCTCCAGACGATGTTACAAAGAAAACCTCGCGTCACCTCTCGTGGGTGCAATAGAATGAGTGTGCCGGAGTTTCTATTGCTCCCCTCCAGACGATCACCTCTGTTGCTGACCTGTCCTGCACTTAGCTGGACTAACTTCAGGTCTTCTTACGTTCACTTTCACTCCTTTTCTTCTTTGCTCCACTACCACTTCACTTTCACTTAGCTCCTCTACCACCACCTTCTACTTTCACTTTCCTCACTCCACTGCCTGGTTCACCCCGCCTCCAGGGCTGTGTACTCCTCGGTGGGCGGAGCCAACCGCCTGGCCCACCCCCTGGTGTGAACATCAGCCCCTGGAGGAAGGCAACAAGGATTTTTGTAGCTTTGGTGTTCCTAACTGGGATGTAGGGTGTGGTGGTGTGATGACCTGTTACCCCTGGCTTGCCCAGGGCGTCACATTCCCCCTTAGCAAAATGCAGACCGTCCGCGGGCTGCCCGTCCAACACCGGTTTTATTTTCTGTAAAGTATAAAAAGTAAACATATAAATCATAACATCATCCCACAACGGGAGGCACATTTCTTAACCCTTTAGTGACGGAGCTAATTTTCACCTTAATGACCAGACCAAATTTTGCAATTCTGACCAGTGTCACTTCATGAGGTTATAACTCTGGAACGCTTCAACGGATCCCGGTGATTCTGAGATTGTTTTTTCGTCACATATTGGACGTCATGTTAGTACCAAATTTAGGACAATATTTTTTGTGTTTATTTATGAAAAAAATTGAATATTGGCAAAAATTTTGAAAATTTAGCAATTTTCAACTTTTGAATTTTTATACCGTTAAACCAGAGATTTCTGTGACACAAAATAGTTAATAAATAACATTTCCCACATGTCTACTTTACATCAGCACAATTTTGGAAACAAAATTTTTTTTGTTAGGAAGTTAGAGGGGTTCAAAGTTTATCAGCAATTTCTCATTTTTACATCAAAATTTACAAAACCATTTTTTTAGGGACCACATCACATTTGAAGTCACTTTGAGAGGCCTAGATGACAGAAAATACCCAAAAGTGACACCATTCTAAAAACTGCACCCCCCAAAGTACTCAAAACTACATTCAAGAAGTTTATTAACCCTTCAGGTGCTTCACATGAACAAAAGCAATGTGGAATGAAAAAAAGCAAAAATTAAATTTTACCTAAAAATGTTGCTCTAACCCAAATTTATTCACTTTTAGAAGAAATAACACAACAAAATGGACCCCAAAACTTGTTCCCCACTTTCTTATGAGCGCGCCGATACCCCACATGTGGTCAGAAACCTCTGTTTGGACAAATGGGAGAGCTCGGAACAGAAGGAGCAATATTTGAATTTTGGAAAGCAAATTTGGCTGAAATAGATTGCGGGCACCATGTTGCATTTACAGGTCCGCTAAGGTACTAAACAGAAGAAATCCCTCACAAGTGACACCATTTTGGAAACTAGACCCCTCAAGGCTTCTATCTAGGGGTATAGTGAGCATTTTAGATCCACAGGTACTTCACAGATTTTGTTAACGTTACGTTGTCATATTGAAAATTTTAATAATTTTCTCAAAAATGTTGCTTTAGCATCAATTTTCTCACTTTTTCAAGAGATAATTCCAAAAATTTGACCTCAAGGTTTGTTAACCACTTTTTTATGAGCGCGGTGATACCTCACATGTGGTCTGAAACCTTTGTTTGGACAAATGGGAGGGCTTGGAACGAAAGGAGCAATATTTGAATTTTGGAAAGGAAATTTGGCTGAAAAAGATTGCAGGCACCATGTCGCATTTGGAGGTCCCCTAAGGTACCTAAACAGCAGAAACCCCGCACAAGTGACCCCATTTTGGAAACTAGGCCCCTCAAGGAATTTATCTAGATGTTTGGTGAGTACCCTGAACCCCCAGGTGCTTCACAGAAGTTTATAACGTTGAGCCATGAAAAAAAAAAAATAAAATTTTACCACAAAATTGTTATTTCAACCAGGTAGCTTTTTTTTTTACAAGAGTAAAAGGAAAAAATTCAGCATAACATTTATTGTGCAATTTCTCCTGAGTTTGGCGATACCTTATATGTGGTGGAAATCAACTGTTGGGCGCATGGCAGGTCTCGGAAGGGAAGGAGTGCCATTTGACTGCAAAATTGGCTGGAATCAATAGCGGACGCCAGGTTGCATTTGGAGAGCCCCTGAGGTGCCTAAACAGTGGCGGTCCCCCACAAGTGACTCCATTCTGGAAACAAGACACCTCAAGGCTTTTATCTAGGTGTATATTGAGCAGTTTGAATCCACGAGTACTTCACAGAATTTGATAAGCTTAGGTTGCCATATTGAAAATTTTCATTTTTTTCACAAAAATGTTGCTTTAGCATCAAATTTCTCACTTTTTCAAGAGACAACAACAAACCGTGGACCCCACAGGTTGTTATCCAATGTCTTATGAGCACAGGGATACCCCACATGTGGCCAAAAACCTCTGTTTGGATAAATGGGAGGGCTTGGAATGGAGGGAGCACCATTTGAATTCTGGAAAAGTTAAAATAAATTGCGGGCACCATGTCACATTTGCAGGGCCCCTTGGGTACCTATACAGCAGAAACCCCCCACAAGTGACTCCATTTTGGAAACTGGATTTTATTCAGGAGTATAGTAAGCATTTTGAATCCACAGGTACTTCACAAAAATGTTGCTGTAGCAACAAATGTCTCACTTTTAGGCTATGTGGCCATGATCCAGCGACACGGCGCCTAGTACACAGTGTCAGCCCTCCTGCAGAGATGTGAGTGTTGTCCACGGGAGAACGCAGCTGCCCATGCCCACGATTTGGGTTCAGGCCGCTGTGGAGCTCTATGCTACCTGCAGAGAACACTCTTGTCTCCGCAGCATAAATTGACATGCTGAGGCTCAGGAAGCTGCGCCACAGGTCAGTGTATGCTGCGGAGAAAAGAAGCACATTGGGCACGGGATTTCTAAAAATCCTTCCACTGTGCTTCTACTGCACAATGCAGCGTTATGGATGCAGGGAAACCACTCTGCGCCCAAAATGCTGCAAACCCTGATTGTGGGCACACAGCGTAAAATGCTACAATGGATGAATGGATAGATGTCAAACATATATAACGTCCCACCCCCCTGCATATATTCTAAGCTGGCGCCCTTTAGTGCCTTTCATGTTGCAGTAAAGGGTGCCTAGCCTTGTATTTAGCCCCCCAAAAAATTAATAATTAAAATAAACGACGTGGGGTCCCCCCTATTTTTGATAGCCAGCTAGGGTAAAGCAGACAGCTGTAGCCTGCAAACCACAGCTGACAGCTTCATCTTGGCTGGTGATCAATTTGGAGGCCTCCCCAGGCGTTTTTTAAAAAAAAACAAAACGTGGGGTCCCCCCCAAATTAGATCACCAGCCAAGGTGAAGCGGACAGCTGGGGTCTGGTATTCTCAGGGTGGGAAGAGCCATGGTTATTGGACTCTTCCCAGCCTAAAAATAGCAGGCCGCAGCCGCCCCAGAAGTGGCGCATCCATTAGATGCGCCAATCCTGGCGCTTCGCCCCAGCTCATCCCGCGCCCTGGTGCGGTGGCAGACGGGGTAATATATGGGGTTGATACCAGCTGTAATGTCACCTGGCATCAAGCCCTGGGGTTAGTGATGTCACAGCATCTGAACAGATACCCGACATTACTAACCCAGTCAAGTAATAGAAAAAAAAAGACAAAAAAAAAATTTATTTGAAAAAAAACTCCCCGAAACATTCCTCTTTTACCAATTTATTGAAAATAAAGAAATTCCGGTCGCTGTAATCCATTTTGGAGGTCCCACGCCGACTCTGGATCTTCTAGAATATGGGGGGCACGTTCAGGGAACGTATCCCCCATTTTCTGGAAGAGCAAGCTCTCCATGAGCAGTGTGGGTGCAGTAATCTGAGAATACTGCACTCACACTGCCCCGGTCCAACCTAGGGCAGAATGACCTGCAGTAACCTCATTCCAGAATATGAGGGGCACGCTCACAGAACGTACCCCCCATTTTCTGGAACAGCAGTCTCTCCATGTGAGGAGTGTGACTGCAGATTACCGCACTCACCCTCCCCCGGTCCACAGTGGAGCCTGTGCAGCAGCGACGTCAGGGTCCCTGCTTGCAGGGATCCAGCTGACAGCCGCTGTCTGCGCATGCGCCGCCAGCATTGAAGAAGAAGAAGAAGGAGGCGGCGTGATCGCGGGACGGATCACCAGCAGACAGGTAACGTATGACCGGGGGCTGGGGGGGGTGACGGGGGGTGACCTAGCGGGACCTGGGGACACCTTTCTGTCGCATGTGACGTGTCACATGCGGCAGAAAGAGCAGAATGAATGCGGCCGCCATCTTCCACGCTCCGGAGGGGGGAGGGGGGAGTGGGGTGGTGGCTCTGGAGAACCGGAGGGGGCTCCGGTGACCAGAGAGCTCCGGTGGACCGGAGGAGGGGTCAGGGGGAGGACATTTCCCTCCGATCTGAAATGTTTGATCATTTCAGATCGGAGGGAAATGACTGCAGAGGCGGCGCCGGCGGCAGTTTTCTGTGCGCTTCGGCGCCATTTTGAGTGCTCCGGAGGGGGGGTAGGGGTGGTGGGGGGACTCTCCGGTACCGGGGGCTTTGGGGGCACTAGGGGTTTAGATTTCTTTATCATCTGACATGTTTGATCATGTCAGATGAAAAAGAAATCAGTTTTACCGGCCATTTCTTTTTTTTTCATGTGTTCGTCGGTATACAGTGTATACCGCCGATCACATGATCGGGGTCCAAAAAAAACACCCCGATTCATAATCTGGGGGGTCTCAGCTACCCCCGGTAGCTGAAACCCCCGAGATTTCCGGTCGCTGGGGGGGCGCTACAGGGTTTTTTCGGGCCGCCGCTTTAAAGCGGCGGAACAGAATAAGTACCCTGTTTTGCCGCCGCTTTAAGTCGTACGGCCGTCGTTATGAGGTTAAACGTTACTAAACGGTTTTACGGGTACGGTTTCCGCTCTCTCCCACCCAAGCAACCTGGCCCTGATGCTGCCCCTAAAGCCCAGGCAGCACCCCTTGACCCACAGTCCAGCACAAGTCACCCGAGCGGGATCTCTCCTTCCCCTCCAGAGGGTAGCCACCGGTTCCTTTGGTGGCTGGGCCCCAGCCTGCTCTGCTGAGGGCCCTCCCTCCAACCTGCCTCTCCAGAGGCGGCAACTGTGGAAAACGGTACGGTAAAACAACATATTTACAAGCCACTTAACGTTTGTGGTTGCCCTGCAAGTTCACGGGCTTGTCCATGGATAGTTCCCATGCAAAACTTTTTAAACGGTCCCCACGGGGACAACGGTGCCGGCTCCGGCCGGTTCAATCACAGTCAATCTGGTTAAACTTCGGTTATTATTTTGCTTATCATTTTCAACAAACTTTTCAACTTTTTCAACAAACACAAAGGTGGTCCCAACGGGGACTGGACAACGGTGTTCCGCTGCCCTACTCCGGTTCTTCGGCTGCGGCGGACCCTTCCTCTTCCACCAGCACATCAAACATGCACTGACATGCCTGCTGTGACAGGGGCACCCGGTACCCATTTCCACCGGTACGCGGGGTATGGACAACCACAGGGTCTCCCACATAGCGGGAACGCTCACTTGCCCCTGCAAACTCAACAGCGGACCCGGGGCTGGGGCAGGAGTCGTCATCTCTTGTTTCTGCGTCAGGCGGGTTGCCGCCAGCTGTCGCAGCCTCCTGGCCTCCAGCATCCATCACTTCAGCCCCTTCTGCGGTAGCACGGAGCAACAGATTAGGCGAGCTTACACTGAGGCGCCCCATAAGTAACGGCAAGGGTGATGCATAGGCCGAGACTAGGCCGGGCCCCTCAGCCGCAGCGGCCGGTCCAGGTAGGACATAGGGACGTGGGTCACCAGTCGACTCTGCTACATCCATTCCCCCTCCGTACCTCGGGGTAGTCGTAGTCAGCATCTCCACCTTGCTGGTCCACTGCTCCATCATCTGGAGGATTTGTTCCTGTTGACGCTGGTGGAACTGAATCACCCAGGCCCTCATCCAGGCCACGGTCCCGGGCTCAGGGTCTGGCACAGTCTCTACTGGGACTTCTGGCACCATGCTGTTAAGGGGCCGCGGTTCTAGCGGTTCCCCCTGGTGTACTTCAGGGACGTCTGCAGCCGGCTGGTCCGCTGGAGCGGCTGGGCAGGGTATTGCTACCGGTTGGGCAGGTAGCGGGCCTAATGGCGGAGCGGCAGCAGCCATCACGGGTAGCGGGGAGAGAGGCAGGGTGAGCGGAAGCCGGCCGGGCCCCTCAGCTCCAATGGTCGATCCTTCAGGAATACAGGGGCGTGGGTCGCTTACCCGCTCCTCCAAATCCTCTTCCGCTTCGTGTCTCCACATAGCAGCCACCACATCCGCCATGTCGGTCTCCCACTCCTCCAGGAGGAGTTGCATATGGGCCTGCAGACGATTACTCAGCGGGACAGTCCGGTCCCTCAACCACGTCGCCGTGCCGGGCGCGGGGGCTTCCTCGTTGGGAGTTGGGTCGTACATCTTGGCAATCGTGCCTTCCAGGAACCCGGTATTGTTGCAGAGTCCTGGCGTCTCTGCTTTTATAGCTGCGTTCACATGCAGCCAGCCGCCATCGCGTCCCCCTTAGCTTCTTTCCGGCCACTCCTCTATTGGGGCGGAGTTTTGGCCTTCACGCCTCTGCTACTCGAGAAGACGCTCGAGCGGGAACTTTTCGCGCCAAAGATGGCGACTTCTGGAAATTTTCAGCCGGATACCTCCGGCGGTCACAAGGCGCACCTCTACCCAACGGCAGAGCGGTAAGATCCTGTTCGTGACGCCAAGTTGTCGCGGGCGGGGAGGAGGGTGTCAGCACTGCGCTCACCCCTCTGCTCGGGTCCGGCTGCGGCTGCTCAGTGGTGGCTCGAGCGGTGGGCCGGATCCCGGGGGTTCTCGAGCGGCGCTCCTCGCCCGTGAGTGAAAGGGGGTTGTTGGGTGTGGGGATTGTTTATTGTCCGTGACGCCACCCACGGTAGTGGTGATTTGTAGCACCACCGCTGCTCAATATGGGGATCCCGGGAGTGGTGATGCGGAGCAGCCAGGTGATGTGTTGCCCCTCCGTGGGTAGGGGTTGGTGATCCCAGTGATGGTGTGGAAGGTGCAGGGCCTGGTGGGCGCAGGGACGCGGGGGCAGCGCTGTGCCTTGCGGCACTGTGGTACTCACTCAGCCTGAGACGTTGACACAGTTTTACGGTAAACCACACGGCTGGAAAGACGGTTCCCACGGACGGCTGCACTTGCTCTCCCAGTAGGTAACGGTGATGTCCCTTTGACCTGCACCTAGTGTTTCTGTGTTGGTAGCGATGGGTTCCCACCGGTAACCCGCTCCCCGGCTTGGATATGGGCCGGAGGAGCCCTACTTTGCCCGCAGACGCTGGCCCTGAGGAACTGGTGCCCTGGCGGTGGCGGTGTTCCTCCTTAATGGTTGGACTTTTGCCTTCAGTCGGGACTTGGTTGTTGGGGGATCGACGTCCCCTTCACTGACGGATTCGGCAAATTATGGCGACTCCTAGCCTTGCCGGGGTCCGAGAGGCCCCTGCCCTGGTGCTGACTGTCCTTCGTATACTGCTCCAGACCGCCGGGCCACTACCCGTCCGCGGTCCTTCCAGCAACCTCCGAGCAGTCCCCCTCCAGACGATCACCGCTGTTGCTGACCTGTCCCTGCACTTAGCTGGACTAACTTCAGGTCTTCCTACGTTCACTTTCACTCCTTTTCTTCTTTGCTCCACTACCACTTCACTTTCACTTAGCTCCTCTATCACCTCCTTCTACTTTCACTTCCCTCACTCCACTGCCTGGTTCACCCCGCCTCCAGGGCTGTGTACTCCTCGGTGGGCGGAGCCAACCGCCTGGCCCACCCCCTGGTGTGAACATCAGCCCCTGGAGGAAGGCAACAAGGATTTTGGTAGCTTTGGTGTTCCTAACTGGGATGTAGGGTGTGGTGGTGTGATGACCTGTGACCCCTGGCTTGCCCAGGGCGTCACAACTGCATCTTCTCTTTCTATGGTGCAGGACCTACCCCCCATGGTTCCAGGTTCCTGAAAACCGGTATCACTCCCATCAGCACCACAAATCCCAACCACACCTCACATCATGACCTGTCAGACACACCAGTGGGTTGGTCTAGCTGGAAAAGGGCCACCCGCCTAGGGGTCAGGCAGACTGGTGGGAGAGACTTAGTCAGGCCAGTAGTAGCCCTCAGAGAGTGAGGAGCAGGGGATTTGTAACTCCCGGGAGTGACCTAGGTTGAGTCACCTAGGACGGTGGTCTGGGGCCAGTGGAGTCGGAAACCCGGTTGCAGGGTATTGGAAAGGGGTGTACTGACTTAGTTTTGGAGAATGGTCGGCACCGAAAAATCCAGTAACTGGACTGGTACCGAGCACGGCGGGGTATAGGATCCTAGATCAAGAAACGGTTCAAGGTCCTGATAATTCACCTTGGAGGAAGAGTCTCTTTATGAACTTCCCCAAGAGCTTAGGGATTGAAGGCATCAGCACAACGAGTGGGATAGGGTTTTCCAGCTCATGCGACCCACTGAGATCCCAAGTGCCAGCCATCGAGAGCATAGCTCCACTACACATAGGGAGTGGGGCCCTGACAGCTTCAGGCCAAGGGGTCACAAGAACAACTAAATTTGTGCACGGAGGCAGGCTCCGGACCATTAAGTGATACTGGTGGGAGCGGACACTGCCCCCTCCCTGCATCCTGCCTGCCCAGTAAGCCTGTGCAACACCATACATCAATCCTCCAGAGTCCCGGGGCCTTCCTACCTGCGGAGGGAACTGTCACCTCGCTGCCCCACACCATCTGCCCCGCTACTCCCCTCGGCAGCGGCGGTACTCCCTTTTTAACGTAACCCGCAGGTGGCGTCATGAACTATTCCCCTGTAAATATCCCCCTTTTTATTTCAAGTGTCCACTGAACCCCAGGTCCGGGGACCCTCGAGCCACAGTAATCCCGGATCTGAGCAATTAGTCTGCTTAGGGGAGGGCACAAAGCCAGCTGTCAATAGCTGACATCAACCTCAAGAATATTGCCACGATTGCCACTGAATAATGGAAATCGAAAGATCCGAGGCAAAGTGCCAGAATTTACTCATTTAATGTGATGCCTCACTTCTTGGGTAGCTGCGGGCTGCTATTTTTAGGCTGGAAAGGGACAATAACCATGGGCCTTCCCAGTCTGATAATACCATCCCCCAGCTGTCTGCTTTACCTTAGCTGGTTATCAAAAATAGGGGGACTCCATGCTGTTTTTTAAATTATTTATTAGGTTAAACAAGACTAAACACCCTTTAGTATCACATCAAAGGCACGAAACTGTGCAAGTGTGTGATATGTAGGGTGTTGGGTGCGACATTACCTTGATTTGATAAAATTCCTGTTTTCTCTGCTTCATGTCTTTCATCCAACTTTATTGAGATAAAAATTCATGAGGCAAAAACACATCCAAAAATGCATCAAATATTGCAAGTGAGTGGAGGTGCAGGATTCATGCAAAAATTTAAATGCGTGAAAGCCTGAACAAACAATGATAATGTGCACATACTCTAGGGCAATAAACCCTGCCTATATGCCTCTAATTCAAAACTAACCCTTCTCCACCGGCTATCTCTACATTGAATGTAGGTAATAGCAGTTTTACTAGAAAAAGGACGGTATATAGCTCTGAAAAGGACTTTCGTTTTAATGATGCAGTAGCGGTATACAATTAATTCAACAGAAATTAAACCCTGCCTATATGCCTGCCCTAATCTAAGCTCTCCCTCCTACATCAACTCCACCTGAACGGCTTCCATGGGACAGTGTGCAGAGCATCATGCCTCCAGATCTTATATAGACCCAGTGACATGATGCGGCCGGCCAATCACAGTAATGTTAGTAGGGATAGGTATAAATTTAGGGCTAAGGTTAAGGTTAGAGATGGGGTTAGGTAAAGGATTAGGGTTGAGTTTAGGATTAGAGCTAGTTTGACGTTGATGACGTGGGTTATGGTGAGGGTTAAGAATAAGGTAAGGAATAGGACTAAGATTAGAGTGAGGATTAGAGATAGCGTAAGGAATCAGATTAAAGTTACGTTTCGTTTAGGGCAAAGTTTAGCATTAGAGCTAGGGTTAGGTTTAGTATTAGGGTTAAGCTCAGCACTAGTGTAAGGGTTAGAGTGAGGGTTAAGTAGAAGGTGTGGGTTAGGAGTGACAGTTAGGGATAAGGTAAGGAGTAAGACTAGGGTACTAGGGTTAGGGTGAGAGTTAAGGCCCCGTTACACGCAACGACGTATCTAACAATATATATTGCTGGGGTCACGGATTCTGTGACGCACATCCGGCATCATTAGCGACGTCGCTGCGTATGACAGCAAGGAACGAGCGTTAACGATGGAAAATACTCCCCTTATCGCCCATCGCTGACACGTCGTTCCTTTTTAAAAAATCGTTGATTGTTGAGCACGCAGGTTGTTCATCGTTCCTGAGGCAGCACACATAGCTACGTATGACACCTCGGGAACGACAAACTGCAGCTTACCTGCGGCCGCCCGCAATGCGGAAGGAAGGAGGTGGGCGGGATGTTACGTCCCGTCATCTCCACCCCTCCGCTTCTATTGGGCGGCCGCTTAGTGACATCGCTGTGACGCCGTACGAAGTGCCCCCCTAGAAAGGAGGTGGTTCACCGGCAACAGCGATGTCGCTAGGCAGTTAAGTACGTGTGACGGCTCCAAACGATATTGTGCACCATGGGCAGCGATTTGCCCGTGACACACAAACGACGGGGGCGGGTGCTTTCACCAGCGACATCGCTAGCGATATCGCTGCGGGTAACACCCCGTTTAGAGTTAGGTAAATCATGTATGTTAGGGATAGGTTAAGGTATAGGACTAGGGATAGGGAGAGTGTAAGGAATAGGACTATGGTAAATTTAGGGCCAAGGTTAGGGTTAGGTAAACAACATGGGTTAGGGTGAGCGATAAGGTAAGGAATAGAACTAGGTATAAATTTAGGGCTAAGGCTAGCGTTAGGTGTAAGATTAGGGTTAAGTTTAGCACTAGTGTTAGGGTTAGAGCCAGGGGTAGGTGTAGGATTAGAGTTAAGTTTAGCACTAGTTTTAGGATTAGAGCTAGGTTGAGGTTGATGACGTGGGTTATGGTGAGGCCTAGGAATAATGTAAGGAATAGGACTAAGCTTAGAGTAAGGATTAGAGATAGGGTAAGGAATTAGACAAGAGTCAAGTTTAGGGCTAAGTTTAGCGTTTGAGCTAGGGTTAGGTACAGGACTAGGGTTAAACTCAGCACTAGTGTAAGGGTTAGAGCGAGGGTTAAGTAGAAGGTGTGGGTTAGGGGTGAGAGTTAGGGATAAGGTAAGGAATAGGATTAGGGTTATGCTTAGATCAAGGGTTGGGGTTAGGGCTAGGGGGAGATATAGGACTAGGGTTAAGTTTAGCACTAGTGTCAGGGTTAGAGCTAGGATTAGGTAGAGGACTAAAGTTAGGGCTATACTTAGGGATAGTGTGATATAACATCTATATAAAAAATGTAATGAAGTGATATTCTAACAATGTATACCTTCTCACTTTCCAAATTTTATGTTGATTTCAGTAAAAAAAAGACAAAAAGAGCATCAGAGGGAAAACTAAAGATACATAAGAAATTTTCCCAAATTAAAAATACGTGTTTGGGGGATAAAGGGTTAAATGCCGGAGTGGTGGAAGAGATCTAGGAATCCTGATTAGGGATGATCGAATACCTCAAATATTCGGCTTCGCGAATGTTTGCCGAATAGGTCGCTGCTATTCGACTATTCGCGAATATTCGATGCGCAATGTAAGTCTATGGGAAACCCGAATAACAACTATTCGGAACTATTTGGGCTTCCCATAGACTTACATTGCGCATCGAATACTCGCATAGCGGCGACCTATTTGTCGAATATTCACGAAGCCGAATAATTGAGGTATTCGATCATCCCTAATCCTAATGTATCAAATACTCTCCCTCATTGCGGCACTGCAAATACTGTACTATACCATATATATGCTACATAACATATTATCCATGGGGGAAAACCTGGGATGCACTGACACAGCTCTGCTACATGTGCTTGCACCATTAGTGTCATTTTCCCTGTGTCAGGAGCAGTAGTGATGGCTCAGACCCGTCCCATAAAACAGATGTCACCTAACACTCGGATGATATATGTGTTAGTCAGTGAATATTATTACGGGGCTTTCAGCTGCTTTGTCACCCTGAGCTGAATCATGCCCCCGGGGCTGCTGTCACGTTGAATGCCAGCACTGTTATACGGGGGGCCGGGGGGTCTTGGATGATTATAAAGCAGCTCTTACAGGCACCAGCCTAGATTTAGTAAAAACTGAGTCACGTCAATCTGGATGACTCGAACATTCCTGGGGACGGATGTCAGAGAGAAGACCTGCTCAAATCTCCAGGACAAGCCCCCCCATTGTAACCTCTATAGGACGTCTGGAGTTTTATCCGGGACATATACCGACTTGTGGGGCATTTTCCACAGTCCTAAATGGAAGCGCATCCTATACTCTATAGGGTTAGGACAGTTCAGCAGCTCCCTGATTCCTCACTGTCTTGTCTGCTCATCAGAGAGAAAGATAATGCTGAGAAATATAGTGATTGTTACCTACCTGATGAAGGCCAGTATACAGATAATGTCGCCATATAGTGCCAAATAAGTAACACTACACTAGCCATATTGAGTCAAAATGTAGTACCGGAATGTACTGCCAAAAATTAACACTATGCAGTACCAAAATATCAGGTCTATATACTGTCAAGTAACTGAGTTATCAACAACCCATATTGCCATATTGTACCAACATAGAACATGAAATATCTGATAATTATTCCACATAGTTTCAAAGTAAAAGCACCGTGCAGTATCCATATACTGTCATTGTCATATAGTGCTAAAATAATAACATCATGCAACATGCTGTATAATACTCCCATATAGTGGGAAAGTAATAAGACAATGCACTAACAGGATGATACTTCCATATAGTGCTAAAATAATAACACCATGCAACATGCCCTTATAGTGGGAAAGTGATAAGGAACACTGCACTACCCAGATAATACTGTCATATAGTGCCGATGTAATAACACCATGCAGTACCTGGATAATGCTGACATATCGAGCCAAAATAAAAGCACCAAACAGTACCCAAATAATACTGCCATATAGTGATAAAATAATAACACCATGCAACATGCCCATATAGTGGGGAACAAATAAGTAAAAAGTAACCCAGATAATACTGCCATATAGTGCTGCCGTAATAACATCATGGAGTTTCTGGACAATACTGCCATATAACACCAAAATAATAACACCATGCTACATGCCCTTATAGTGGGAAAGTGATAAGTAACTATGCACTACCCAGATAATACTGTCATATAGTGCTAATGTAATAACACCATGCAGTACCTGGTTAATGCTGACATATGCCGCCAAAATAAAAGCATCATGCAGTTTCCAAATAATACTGCCATATAGCGCCAAAATAATAACAATGTGGATTATCCATATAATGCTGCCATATATTTGCGACGTAATAATAACATGCAGTTCCTGGATAATGCTGACATATAGAGCCAAAATAAGAGCAACATACATTACCAAGATAATGCTGCCATATAGCACCAAAATAGTAACAATGTGGAGTATCCAGATAAAACTGCCATATATATCAAAGTAGTAATACTTAGATATTATGTCCCCACAGTATCAAAGTAATAATACTATAAAGTACCCATAAATTATGTTGGCACTATATGGAAATATAATCTTGGTACAGCATAGAGTTATTAGATTGGCACTATAAGACAATATTATCTGGAGACGCCACAGTGTTATCCTTTTGGCATTATGTGGCAATATTAACACTGTTGACTGTCTGGATTACACTGACATATAGTGCTAAACTAATAACACCCAGATAATGCCACCATATAATATAATAATACCCTGCAATACAAAAACATTACTGCCATATAGTGTCAAAGTAACAATCTTATGCAAGAAGCAGATCATATAGCCATATAGTGCCAACAATAAAACACTGCGGAGTATCCAGATAACACTGCCATATAGAGACAAAGTAATAGCACTATGCAGTAGCTGTATAATACTGTGCAAAGGGTTACTACCACCATGCAGTATCAACATAATACCGCAATATAAATACAGCGTAAGCAATGAAATGCATGATAGATTACAAGTAATAAATTATTATCTCCTGGTATTATTGGAAATAACGAAAAGTGAAACTGACTCAGTTGCCCTTAGCAACCAATCAGATTGCACCTTTCATTCTTCACAGACTCTTTGGAAAATGAAAGGTGGAATCTGATTGGTTGCTAAGGGCAACTGAGTCAACTAAATGTTATTATTTTCTGTCCCCCTACTTTTGGACCCCCCTGTATGTATGTATGTATGTATGTATGTATGTATGTATGTATATATATATATATATATATATATATATATATATATATATATATATATATATATACAGTTAGGTCCAGAAATATTTGGACAGTGACACAAGTTTTGTTATTTTAGCTGTTTACAAAAACATGTTCAGAAATACAATTATATATATAATATGGGCTGAAAGTGCACACTCCCAGCTGCAATATGAGAGTTTTCACATCCAAATCGGAGAAAGGGTTTAGGAATCATACCTCTGTAATGCATAGCCTCCTCTTTTTCAACGGACCAAAAGTAATTGGACAAGGGACTCTAAGGGCTGCACTTAACTCTGAAGGTGTCTCCCTCGTTAACCTGTAATCAATGAAGTAGTTAAAAGGTCTGGGGTTGATTACAGGTGTGTGGTTTTGCATTTGGAAGCTGTTGCTGTGACCAGACAACATGCGGTCTAAGGAACTCTCAATTGAGGTGAAGCAGAACATCCTGAGGCTGAAAAAAAAGAAAAAATCCATCAGAGAGATAGCAGACATGCTTGGAGTAGCAAAATCAACAGTCGGGTACATTCTGAGAAAAAAGGAATTGACTGGTGAGCTTGGGAACTCAAAAAGGCCTGGGCGTCCACGGATGACAACAGTGGTGGATGATCGCCGCATACTTTCTTTGGTGAAGAAGAACCCGTTCACAACATCAACTGAAGTCCAGAACACTCTCAGTGAAGTAGGTGTATCTGTCTCTAAGTCAACAGTAAAGAGAAGACTCCATGAAAGTAAATACAAAGGGTTCACATCTAGATGCAAACCATTCATCAATTCCAAAAATAGACAGGCCAGAGTTACATTTGCTGAAAAACACCTCATGAAGCCAGCTCAGTTCTGGAAAAGTATTCTATGGACAGATGAGACCAAGATCAACCTTGTACCAGAATGATGGGAAGAAAAAAGTTTGGAGAAGAAAGGGAACGGCACATGATCCAAGGCACACCACAACCTCTGTAAAACATGGTGGAGGCAACGTGATGGCATGGGCATGCATGGCTTTCAATGGCACTGGGTCACTTGTGTTTATTGATGACATAACAGCAGACAAGAGTAGCCGGATGAATTCTGAAGTGTACCGGGATATACTTTCAGCCCAGATTCAGCCAAATGCCGCAAAGTTGATCGGACGGCGCTTCATAGTACAGATGGACAATGATCCCAAGCATACAGCCAAAGCTACCCAGGAGCTCATGAGTGCAAAAAAGTGGAACATTCTGCAATGGCCAAGTCAATCACCAGATCTTAACCCAATTGAGCATGCATTTCACTTGCTCAAATCCAGACTTAAGACGGAAAGACCCACAAACAAGCAAGACCTGAAGGCTGCGTCTGTAAAGACCTGACAAAGCATTAAGAAGGAGGAAACCCAGCGTTTGGTGATGTCCATGGGTTCCAGACTTAAGGCAGTGATTGCCTCCAAAGGATTCGCAACAAAATATTGAAAATAAAAATATTTTGTTTTGGGTTTGGTTTATTTGTCCAATTACTTTTGATCTCCTAAAATGTGGAGTGTTTGTAAAGAAATGTGTACAATTCCTACAATTTCTATCAGATATTTTTGTTCAAACCTTCAAATTAAACGTTACAATCTGCACTTGAATTCTGTTGTAGAGGTTTCATTTCAAATCCAATGTGGTGGCATGCAGAGCCCAACTCGCCAAAATTGTGTCACTGTCCAAATATTTCTGGACCTAACTGTATATGGCCCTAGGGAGACCAAATCCGCAGCTGGGATATACGGCCAAGTATGAGTCTGATACATCCGTTATTGAATATATTATTTTATGAGACTTTTGAGGAACACTATAAATAATGCCGCACTAGAGAGCAGGGATTATAGCGCTATCCTCTGTCATGTAGCACAAACTGATACAGAAATGTCAGTGATAATCTGTAAATCTTCTAACGGGATGTCAAATACGAAACTGAAAATGTAGT